>NC_057811.1:163269169-163275399 GCF_018294505.1 Triticum aestivum | reverse complement strand
GCCGGATCTGGGAGGGGGGGGGGTGCAGCGTCTCGGGGCGGGAGGGTATGGGCAGCCGCGCGGACCGATTCTGCCCGCAGATTTGGCCGGAAATCGCCGGCGGCGGGCGGGCGAAAGCAAGGGCGGTCGGCGGCGGAAGGAGGGGGAAAGCGCGCGGGCTGAAATGTCCCTCCCGCCAACTGCTTCTCTGTGATGCAGGGCACCGCAGCCGCGAGGGGGAAACCCGCGTATTCCCGGGTTGGGGTCGGGATTTTGCCGCGCCCCTCAATTTTTTTTGCGGGTCGGGGCGGGATGCGTGGTCTGATCAGGCAAGTTTTTTCGCCCCTACCCGCATTTTGGCGGTTATTTTGCGGGTCGGGGGCGGATGCGGGGTCTGCTAGAGTTGCTCTAAGATAGCTGTTGGTAAATTTGCCATCTAGGACATAGTGATGACGTGACATTTAATAAATGTGGAGAGAGCAAAATTGTATATAGTTTAACTAACAACCTTTGCACAAGATCCAATGTGAAATAGAGAGCAATCAAATTTATTTTCTCACCATCTATTGGATAACTTAGATACAACGCATTGGAGTAGTTGCATGATAGCTTGTTGGTTGATGACATGGATATTTTACCAACAAGACTAACATACAACCTGTTGAAGATGCCCTTAGAAGAGATGCTAAAATCTTAGCGACTAGTCTTCCCAATATATAGGTGCTTAGCTTTTGTAGCTAAGCTTTCCTCATGGAATTTTTTAATAATTAAACTCCTTCATGTATTGGGTGGTAGTCACTTTACATGTGTTCGCGTCCTTAGGACTGTTTCTTACTGGGTCATCATAGTGTTCTCTCTCCTCTTTAATTGCTTTGCCATATCATTTTTCCCCCTATATGATATGCTTAACACATGTACATTTTGGAGCACCGGGAAGGGGCTAAAACAGTTTGACCTCGGGAAAACAAGAGTTTTGCTTGGGAGACAGCTCGGTTCGTGTGACACATAAAATATGGCTTATCGGGCCATTTAAGGGTTCAATTGTCACTCGCAAATTTCCTCCCGCATCCGTCGGGACAGAAGGGACCAGTCCACGGACACGGATGCGGGAGGACACCATGCAACCGTACCCGCATACATTTTCTCAACAGTTTGAACCAACGGATGAAACTCGTGCAAACACGGGCGAATTTCATATAAACATGACAGATTTTATTATATTTACATTAACTAAGCTGTACTAGTCCGGCCCTGTAGGTATAATTAATACCGAATCTAAATGATTGTCCACAGATCCCTTTGTCTTCCTCATGTCCGGTAGCCCGATCACCGGATTGCCGAGAACCTCGGAGGTATATGCTTCACCGCAAAGGACAACTCGCTTTCCCACCGCTCATCGACGTGGAACCCCTGGCTGATGCTTCAGCCGGAGGGGAAGGGGCGCCTCTGCTTTCGTGGAGTCCATGTGGGGTCGACGATGGTCTGCGCTGAAGAAGAACCGGGCAAGACTCCGGTTGTGTACGCCAGCGTCGCCTTGGCGGTGGCCTTCATGGGACCCAAGCGGCGGCTGCCTCCCTCGTTCTACTTCTCCTCGATGATGGCGGCGGACACGGGCGCGCTGGCCATCGACTCGTCGATCTCGGCGCACTCGGCTTCTGTCTCTGCCTGCATGGCGCGGTCGCACGCACGGGAGGCGCGGGCGCAGCCACAGGAGGCGCGGGACGATGGGTGGTCGTCGACGGCAGCGAGGATGCCTGTGCCGCCGTGCTCCCCGCCGTGCCGAGTGGAGCAACTCGCCACTCCTCCTCGAGCTGGCGTGGAGCGATGAGTTGTTGAACCACGCATCGGCTTGGGCAGCAACTGGCTCCATTGAGTTAGGCGAGGGAGGTCGAGCAGCAAGATTCCTCGCTCGTATCCGGCCGGCTCGGCGGGCACCCAGCCGGCTTTTATGCTAGAGAACCGCTCTCCCTACTCGTCGGATGCCATCGAAAGAGTGGAGAAAATGGTGGAAGAAGGAGACGAGGAGCGGCGGAGTGGTGCGATTCTTGCCCGACGTCTGGCCTCGTTTAAATATAGCGCGGACAGAAGGAGGTTGGTCGGCGTTGCGTTTAATGCCGGCTCGCTGTGACCGGAGTAGCTTTCTTGGCTTCCACACGGGTATAATAGAGGCGTTTGAATGCGGCGAAGAGGCGTGTTCAACCAGACGTGCAGCGGGCGGGGCCCTCGGCCACTACGCCGCTTTAATGGCGGAGGTAGTGAGAGGCCGCGTCCGCCCTGAGCCGCCTTTAATGTGAAGCGGCATGAATGCGAGCAGCTAGCGTTGGGCGGGAAGCGTACACGAGAGAGGGATGGGTTTTTGGTGTGCGGCGGTCAGAAGCGGGATTGGGATCGGGCGGTCAGAAGCAGGATTGGGATCGGTCCGGACTCCCGCAAACCTCCCCCATTTTTGTCTCCGGTTTACGAAAGATAACATGTCTAAACCATGTCGCAGATCGATATAGAACCATGTTGGATGGCTTTCGCGGTCCGGACAGTGCGGTCTGAACGGTTGCGAGAGGTATGAGGTTCAGCGTTGGAGATACCCTAATAGCAACTTTAACATAAAGTAAGAAGTCAGACCTCGCGAACATTGGGCGTTGACTGTGATTCACAAAAAATAAAATGGACACCTAAAACCTCTGGGGAGCGCTTCGACAACTGACTTGTTGTTGACATTTTTTTGAAGATAGCGACCCACTCATGCCAAGGGGTGGCAACTGACTTGTTGGGCATGGCATTTTATGTTCATCATTTACATTTGGAATTTTTTGACTAAAGATCTCGTATGTATTGGCTGCAGCACTTTATATTGACTCATCTTAGTTTTCTCTTACATTAGCATAAACACATGAATGAGAGTTTTCTTTTCGTTTTCTTAAATATAACCTTCCACTCTCATTTTTGTTACGACTATCAAGCCTAATGCCAAATATGGCGGGAAAAAGTGACATTTTACATTAGGCTTCGCACAACAAACAACATGCCATTGGTAATGATTACTACACCCCAGTTCTAGACTCTCTTCATTGAGAGAACACTTGTTGATTCTAAACTTTGTTTGCAAAGTAAACGTCTATTTAACCGACTAGCCTTTGTTTTTTTGCTAGAAAACTTTCAATCTATTCATCTTCTATCATGGCAGTACAACGAACACTAGAAATAATAAAAATTACATCCAGATTCGTAGACCACCTAGCGACGAGTACAATCACAGAAGCGAGCTGAAGGCGCGCCGCCGTCATCACCCCTCTCTCGCTGGAGTCGGGCACAACTTGTTGTAGTAGACAGTCGGGAAGTCGTCGTGCTAAGCCCCGTAGGACCAGCGCACCAGAACAGCAACCGCCGCTGATGGAGAATAACGTAGATCGAAAGGATCCAAACTGAAGACACACGAACATAGACCCCGTAGGACCCGTAGGACCAGCCTTTGTTAATGCTCTGCTTGACCCTGTTCTTAAAATGAGCTTTGCTTCTCTAGGTGGTAGGTGCTCCCTGTTGGAAATATGCCCTAGAGGCAATAATAAAATGGTTATTATTGTATTTCCTTGTTCATGATAATTGTCTATTGTTCATGCTATAATTGTGTTAACTGGAAACCGTAATACATGTGTGAATACATAGACCACAACATGTCCCTAGTAAGCCTCTAGTTGACTAGCTCGTTGATCAATAGATGGTTATGGTTTCCTGACCATGGACATTGGATGTCATTGATAACGGGATCACATCATTAGGAGAATGATGTGATGGACAAGACCCAATCCTAAGCATAGCACAAGATCGTCTAGTTCGTTTGCTAAGAACTTTTCTAATGTCAAGTATCGTTTCCTTAGACCATGAGATTGTGTAACTCCCGGATACCGTAGGAATGCTTTGGGTGTACCAAACGTCACAACGTAACTGGGTGGCTATAAAGGTGCACTACAGGTATCTCCGAAAGTGTCTGTTGGGTTGGCACGAATCGAGACTGGGATTTGTCACTCCGTATGACGGAGAGGTATCTCTGGGCCCACTCGGTAATGCATCATCATAATGAGTTCAATGTGACTAATGAGTTAGCCACGGGATCATGCGTTACGGAACGAGTAAAGAGACTTGCCGGTAACAGGATTGAACGAGGTATGGGGATACCGACGATCGAATCTCGGGCAAGTAACATACCGATAGACAAAGGGAATTGAATACGGGATTGATTGAATCCCCGACATCGTGGTTCATCCGATGAGATCATCGTGGAACATGTGGGAGCCAATATGGGTATCTAGATCCCGCTATTGGTTATTGGCCGGAGAGGTGTCTCGGTCATGTCTGCATGGTTCCCGAACCCGTAGGGTCTACACACTTAAGGTTCGGTGACGCTAGAGTTGTTATGGGAAATAGTATGTGGTTACCGAAGGTTGTTCGGAGTCCCGGACATGACGAGCAGCTCCGGAATGGTCCGGAGGTGAAGATCGGTATATTGGACGAAGGGTATTGGAGTCCGGAATTGTTCCGGGGGTACCAGGCTATGGCCAGCATGTCCGAAAGGGGTTTCGGAGGCCCCGGCAAGCGTTGGGGGGCCTTATGGGCCAAGGGGAAGGGGCAAACCAGCCCACTAAGGGGCTGTGCGCCCCTCCCAACCCCTCTCACGTAACCAGGAGAGGTGGGGGCGCCACCCCTAGGGCAGCCGCCCCTCCCGGCTTGGGGGGAAGTTTCCTAGGGGGTGGGGGCGCCCAAACCCATCTAGGGTTTCCCCTGGCCGCCGCCTCCTCCTCTAGATCCATCTAGAGGGGCCGGCCCCCTCTCCCCTTCCCCCTATATATAGTGAGGGGGTGGGAGGGCAGCCACACCCTTCCCTTGGCGCAGCCCTCTCCTCCTCCAACTCCTCCTCCTCCTCCGTAGTGCTTAGCGAAGCTCTGCCGGAGAACCACGAGCTCCATTGCCACCACGCCATCGTGCTGCTGGAGTTCTCCCTCAACTTCTCCTCTCTCCTTGCTGGATCAAGAAGGAGGATATGTCCCCGGGCTGTACGTGTGTTGAACGCGGAGGCGCCGTCCGTTTGACGCTAGATCGGATCTTCCGCGATTTGAATCGCCGCGAGTATGACTCCATCAACCGCGTTCTTGTAACGCTTCCGCTTAGCGATCTTCAAGGGTATGAAGATGCACTCCCTCTCTCTCGTTGCTAGAATCTCCTAGATTGATCTTGGTGACACTGTAACGTCCACGATGCGGTATATCTCCCACGTGTCGAGGCACGACTTAGATGCATAACCGCATTGTGGTTTTGTCGCAAGAATGGGATAACGAGAGTTGGCTTACAATCGCCACTTCACACAATACATAAATAAATTCATACATCATCCAAAATCCACACATAGACCGACTACGGTCAAAACCAAATGAAAATAAGATAACCCCAAATGCTAGATCCCCGATCGTTCCAACTGGGCTCCACTACTGATCATCAGGAAAAGAAACATAGTAACGACCACGTTCCTCATCGAACTCCCACTTGAGCTCGGTTGCGTCACCTGCACTGGCATCGTCGGCACCTGCAACTGTTTTGGTAGAATCTGTGAGTCACGAGGACTCAACAATCTCACACCCGCGAGATCAAGACTATTTAAGCTTATAGGAAAGGATGGTGTAAAGAGGTGGAACTGCAGCAAGCACTAAGCATATATGGTGGCTAACATACGCAAGTGAGAGCGAGAAGAGAAGCAACGCAACGGTCGCGAAGCTAGAAATGATCAAGAAGTGATCCTGAAACTACTTACGTTCATGCATAACTCAAACCGTGTTCACTTCCCGGACTCCGCCGAGAAGAGACCATCACGGCTACACACACGGTTGATGTATTTTAATTGGGTCAAGTGACAAGTTCTCTACAACCGGACATTAACAAATTCCCATCTGCCTCATAACCGCGGGCACGGCTTTCGAAAGATAATACCCTGCAGGGGTGTCCCGACTTAGCCCATCATAAGCTCTCACGGTCAACGAAGGATAAACCTTCTCCCAGGAAGACCCGATCAGTCTCGGAATCCCGGTTTACATGACATTTCGACAATGGTAAAACAAGACCAGCAAAGCCGCCCGATGTGCCGACAAATCCCGATAGGAGCTACACATATATCGTTCTCAGGGCACAATGGATGAGACATCCTACGAGTAAATCCAGGCCTCAAGTCTCCCCGAGGTGGCCCCGCAGTCTACTCGGTTCGGACCAAC
>NC_057811.1:163253764-163268753 GCF_018294505.1 Triticum aestivum | reverse complement strand
GTTGGGCCTTGCTGGAGGAGTTTTATTCAAGGCGAACTGTCAAGGGGGTCCCATAAATCACCCAACCGCGTAAGGAACGCAAACTCAAGGAACATAATCCCGGTATGACGGAAACTAGGGCGGCAAGAGTGGAACAAAACACCAGGCATAAGGCCGAGCCTTCCACCCTTTACCAAATATATAGATGCATTAATATAATAAGAGATATTGTGATATTCCAAAATATCCATGTTCCAACATGGAACCAACTTCAACTTCACCTGCAACTAGCAACGCTATAAGAAGGGCTGAGCAAAAGCGGTAACTTAGGCAAACAACGGTTTGCTAGGAAAGGATGGTTAGAGGCTTGACATGGCAATATGGGAGGCATGATATAGCAAGTGGTAGGTAGCGTAGCATGGCAATAGAGCGAACAACTAGCAAATCAAAGATAGAAGTGATTTCGAGGGTATGGTCATCTTGCCTGCAAGGTTCTCAGAGTTGTCGAAAGCTTGATCCTTGTTGAGAATATAGACCTTAGAGTCACCCGCCAGGAGAGGCCGGGTTACTCGTACGGTTGTTATCAGAAGCCCGGAGCCAAGTCTCAAGAGGATGGGCCAGAGATGGGCTGAGACCCGGATATGGCTCAAGGCCCGTAGTTACAATCATTGTTATAGTAAACTTGTAGCGTAAGGCATGCATAGTTTAGAGTCCGAGCCGGACACTCTTATGAGCCGGCCGGGACTCTAAGGGCTGCTGGGCGTCAGCCTCCCTATATAAAGGGACGACCCGGCAGCGGTTTAGGGGCGACAACAATCTCATCGAGAGCCGGGCATAGCAGTTTAGCTCCCTGGTGATCGTAACCCTAATCAATACCACCTCAAACTGGACGTAGGCTTTTACCTTCACAGTAAGGGGCCGAACCAGTATAAACCCTCGTGTTCCTTGTCCCGCATTAACCCCTTCAAGCTTCATAGCTGCGATGGCTCCACGACTAAGTCCTAGCTCGAGGACATCTGTCGTGACAATTCCACGACAGTTGGCGCCCACCGTGGGGCCAGCGCACGGTGGATTTGAGTTCTTGAAGGGCAGCTTCGAAGGGCTCAAGGGATACGCTGTGGGCCGGATGACCAAGAGTCGTCGCGGCAAGCTCTACATCGACGATGCAAGCTGGGGCCCCGACGCCGGCTCAATTGAGTACGGGTACCGGGTCCCCTTCGGCGGAATTCACGTTTTCATTGGCAAGATTGGTGAGCCGGGCCCCGAGCCGGGTCTCTGCGCTGGTCTCATCGAGACGGCTCAGCTTGCGCGACCCGCCCGGGCCCGGCCTGCCTTAAGGCATGCTTTTGTGGGGTGTATCCATGGAGGACTCTCCGATCGATCTGGATCCGGTGATGAGACGGCTGCCGGCTCTGACGGCGAGTCGGCCACCGATGAATCAAACTCGTTGTACCAACTTCTAGATGGCAGGCTCATGGGTTGTTCCGACGGCGACAGTATTCCGGACCCTTTTGAGCCGCCAAGTCAGGTTGGAGTTTTTATGGCTGGTGCGCAGCCTGTTCAGAACCCCGCTGCCGGATCGGGAAACCCGGTGCCGTCTCCGACTCAGGTGCTGATGGATCTCACGGACAAGATGACGGCCCTATTAACCACCGCGGTTGACCCGGCGAATCAAGCTCAGCATGACGCGGAGGTGGCACAGTTAAAATTGGATTTGATAAAAGCTAAAGAGGATCTTGCAGCGGAAGGGATCAGGCTGGCTGCCGAGCGGGCGGCTCTCGACGCCCGGACTCAGCTGATTCAGGCACAGTCCTTCCAACTCACGATGGATCAGAACGCGGCCAACGAGGTCAGGAGAAGGAGGCATCAGAAAGCCCAGTCTCGACTCCCACCGGTTTATGACCCACGAAATCTCTTCAACACGCCGGGTGCAGGATCTAGTAACCCGCCAGGGGTCATTGCGCCCGGGTCTGGACCCCTTATTCAGCCACGAGTGATGGGGCCTCCCCAGGTGCCCCCTGCCCCACCTCAGTATGTGCCAATACCCCCGGGTCATTATGATAACCCGCTGGAAAACATGGTGGCTGCGGCAGCACGACTGGCGGCTCTCCCCGTTGACGGCGACTCTCCGGCGGCCATCGAAACCCGCCGGGTCAGGGAACTCCCGCAGACGGCACTAGCACAGCAAGAGGCGTACTCCTACAGCCGGGACAGGATCCACTCGACCCCTCATCCAGGCCAGAGCCCGAGTTACAGCCGGCACATGGTCTCAGCAACCGGCTCAAGTAATGTCCGACGCCATGACTCGCCCCCTGGCCATGGCCCGGTTCATAATGGAGCCTTTTACGCAGCAGGCCAAGCGCGGCAAGAGGCGGAGCAGGTGCCTCAATTGACGGCTTACCAGACCCCCCCGGCTTATCCAACGACGTCCGTTGATATGGGTATTTCTACCAGGACCGGGGGTGTCCCTTGTTTGGTGCCAGCCATCCGTAATGAACGGCTGCCTAAGGACTTCAAGGGCCCTAGGAAGGTGCCTAACTACACAGCGGACTTACAGCCTGCAGCCTGGATTGAGAGTTATGAGATGGCTATGGAATTGCTGGAGGTCAGTGAGGCGGCCATGGCCAAATATTTCACCATGATGTTAGATGGAACTGCCCGCACGTGGTTGAAAGGGTTACCGCCGAACTCCATTGGGTCTTGGGCTGAGCTGAAAGCCCAGTTCATTCAAAACTTCAAAGATACCTGCAGGCAGTCTATGTCAATTGTGGATCTGACTAACTATAAGCAGCAGGAGGGTGAATCCACGACCCATTGGGTTCGCCGGGTCAAGGAGATCATACATTCATCAGATAAGATGGATGCCGGCTCTGCAGTCTTAATGTTGGAACAGAACTGTCGCTTTGTGCCCCTTAAGATGAAACTCGGGCGGCTTAAACGCGACTGCACCGATATGGGTACCCTAATGGCGGCTCTTGTCAAGTACACCGATTCTGATGGTACCAAGGATCCCCCTTCAGACGATGAAAGGACAGGGAAGGGAAAGAAGAACGGCCATGGCAAGGGTCCTCAATTTAACCCGGGGAACCAAGGAGGAGGCAAGCGTAAGGCCGATGGCAGCCTAGAGTTTGTAGCCAACGCCAACTCCCAAGGTAATAACCAGCGACGCAAGGGGAGGCCCCCTCCCCGAGGCGACGGGTCAGGTCCAACGCTGGAGCAGCTGTTGAATGAACCTTGTCCAAGGCATGGCTCCAGAGAGAAGCCAGCGACTCATCTGTGGAAGGATTGCGCGATCATGAAGGCCTTTAAGAGCTACAATGGCCCGGGCGGCGGCTCAGGTGCCGGCGGCTTTCATGGCCCGGGCGGCGGCTCAAATCCCGGTCCTCAGAACGGTCAAGGGGGCTTCAATCACCAGTCTGGTCAGGGTCATCAACAGCAACAGGGGGGTTATCAGACCAACCCGAAGCAGCTTAGCGGTGGACAGTATCATGTGTTCACCACTAGTTTGTGCAAACGAGATCAAAAGCTTCACAAGAGGGCTGTGAATGCTGTTGAGCCGGCGGTTCCGCGATACTTGAGGTGGTCTGAGCAGCCTATAGTGTGGAGTAGGGAGGATCACCCTCCACGGGTGGATAACCCGGGCCACTTGGCGTTAGTGGTGGCTCCTCAGGTGGGAGGTTATAAGTTCACAAAGGTACTCATGGATGGAGGCAGCAGCATCAACATCCTCTATTACGAGACTTTTCGCCGTATGGGGCTGGTTGATAAGAACCTCAGCCAGTCAAACACTATCTTCCATGGTGTGGTACCTGGTAAGTCGGCTTATCCAGTCGGCAAGATCGAATTAGAAGTGGCTTTTGGTGATGAGAACAACTACAGGGTGGAGAAATTAACCTTTGAGGTGGTCAAGATAAGAAGTCCATACCATGCTATATTTGGACGGCCGGCTTACGCCAAGTTCATGGCACGGCCGTGTTATGTGTACTTACAGCTCAAGATGCCGGGTCACAACGGGACCATTACGGTTCACGGCAGCCGGAAGGTGGCTCTCGAGTGTGAGGAAGGTGATGCAGCTTACGCAGAGTCTGTTTGTGCAACAGAGGAGTTGAAGTTCTACAAAGACAATGTTGACCCAACAGACATGACCTCTCTAAAGAAGCCGACTACGAAGACTGAGCCGGCGATGAAATTTAAGTCGGCTGATGAAACTAAGCTTGTTGACTTTGTTCCAGGAGATTCATCTCAGCAGTTTAGCATCAGTGCCAATCTGGATCCAAAATAGGAAAGCGCGCTCATCGAGTTCATCCGTGAGAATAGGGACATCTTTGCATGGAAGCCTTCTGACATGCCAGGTGTACCTAGAGAACTCGCTGAGCATACTCTCAATGTTGATCCAAAATTTAAGCCGGTCAGATAGTTCCTTCGACGGTTTAACGAGGAGAGGCGGAAAGCCATTGGTGAAGAAGTGGCCCGGCTCTTGGCGGCCGGGTTTATTGTTGAAGTTTTTCACCCAGAATGGTTGGCTAACCCGGTGCTCGTACTCAAGAAGAACGGCACCTGGCGGATGTGTGTGGACTACACGGACTTGAACAAGGCGTGTCCGGATGATCCTTTTGCTCTCCCCCGTATTGATCAAATCATTGATGCTACGACAGGTTGTGCACGCTTAAGTTTCTTGGATGCCTATTCCGGGTATCATCAGATTAAGATGGCAGTTAAGGACCAAGAGAAGACGGCGTTCAGCACTCCCTTTGGAGCCTTCTGCTATGTGTCTATGCCCTTTGGACTCAAGTGTGCACAGGCGACTTACCAGCGTTGTGTGCAGAATTGTCTTCATAAACAGATCGGGCGCAATGTTCACGCTTACGTGGATGATATTTTGGTTAAATCCATCAAGGAGGAAAACCTGATAGATGACTTAAGGGAAACCTTCGATAATCTCCGGGTCTACAAGATGATGCTTAACCTGGCCAAGTGTGTTTTTGGTGTTCCTGCAGGCAAACTATTGGGCTTCTTGGTTTCTGACAGAGGCATTGAGGCTAACCCGGAGAAGATCAAGGCCATCACCTCCCTAGCCAAACCAGCGTGTATAAATGACGTTCAGCGTTTGGCGGGTCGCATCGCTGCTTTAAGCCGGTTTATAAGCCGTTTGGGTGAGAAGGCTATGCCCTTATATCAGTTGATGAAGAAAACTGATAACTTTGTCTGGAATGATGCAACTAATACCGCTTTTGAGGATTTGAAAAAGCAGCTGGCAGAGCCCCCAGTCCTTGCTGCTCCGGTTGATAAGGAACCCTTGCTGCTGTATGTGGCGGCAAACGCGCGAGCGGTCAGCGTGGCTATTGTGGTGGAGCGCAAGGAGGCGGGTAAGGAGCATCCGGTTCAGCGGCCGGTTTATTATGTCAGCGAGGTGCTCATTGAGTCCAAACAGCGGTACCCGCATTGGCAGAAGCTCGTATATGGTGTGTTCATGGCGAGCCGGAAGCTTAAGCATTATTTTCAGGGTCATCCCATCACTGTGGTCAGTTCTGCCCCTCTTGGAGATATTATTCAAAACAGAGAGGCCACAGGGAGAATTGCTAAGTGGGCTATAGAACTTGGACCTCATGGCCTCAAATATGTGCCACGCACTGCTGTTAAATCTCAGGCTTTGGTGGATTTCATCAACGATTGGACAGAGTCACAAGTGCCTGAGCAAAAGCCGGATAACACTTATTGGACCATTCACTTTGATGGGTCCAGACAGCTGGAGGGCTCGGGGGCTGGTGTTGTATTGGCTGCCCCTAAAGGTGACAAGTTCCATTATGTGCTACGGTTGATGTTTCCTTGCACTAACAATGCGGCTGAATACGAGGCTTTGCTCCACGGTCTTCGGGTGGCTAAGGACATGAGCTTAAGCCGGGTAAGGTGCTTTGGTGACTCAGACTTGGTGGCTCAACAAGTATCAGGCACCTGGGATTCTAAGGATCCTCTCATGGCGGCTTATCGCCGCGAGGTTGATGCCATTGCTGGGCACTTTCAGGGATACCAAGTGGAGCACATTGATCGCAGGAAGAACGAGGCGGCTGATGCTTTAAGCCGGCTAGGCTCTCAGCAAAAACCGGTGCCGCCTAACACTTTCTTGGATGTCCTGTATAACCCTTCGGTTAGGTTGCCTACAGAGGAGGACTTGGCTATCCCTGACCCGGAGGCACGACTGGTGGCGGCTCTTCATGTCATACCAGACTGGACAATGCCATATCTGGCTTATATAACCCGGGGAGAGTTGCCTGAGGATGAAACTTCGGCCAGGAAAATAACCCGGTGGCCTAAGTCAATGATCGTCATCGATGGCGAGTTACATCATCGCAGTGTTTCAGGGGCGTTTCAACGTTGTATCTCCCCTGAGGAAGGCCAAGAGATCTTGCGGGAGATCCATGAGGGGGATTGTGGCCATCATGCCGGCTCGAAATCTCTTGTAGCCAAGGCTTTCCGTCATGGTTTTTATTGGCTGACGGCTCACGCTGATGCAGAGGACTTGGTCAGTAAATGTGATGGTTGCCAAAGGTTCTCACGACGGGCTCATGTGCCGGCTCAGGAGTTGAGGATGATCCCAATCACTTGGCCCTTTGCGGCTTGGGGACTTGATATGGTTGGGCCTTTTAAACGGTCCAAGGATAAGAAGACCCACCTCTTGGTGGCAGTTGATAAATTCACAAAGTGGGTGGAAGCTGAGCCAGTTAGCAAGTGCGATGCAGCCACGGCGGTTCAATTTATGAAAAAGGTGATTTTCCGCTTTGGTTTTCCGCACAGCATTATAACTGACAATGGCACCAATCTCTCCAAAGGAGCCATGGCTTATGTTGAGACGGATAATGAACAGGCGCGCCAAGATGCTCTGGACTTGTTGGACGAACAGCGTGATGTGGCCGCAGCCCGTTCAGCGATTTACCAACAAGACCTGCGCCGTTATCATAGCCGCCGTGTCAAATCCCGGGTCTTCCAGGAAGGCGACCTTGTGCTCCGGCTCATCCAGGATCAAACAGATGCACACAAGTTATCCCCACCTTGGGAAGGGCCCTTTGTGGTCAGCAAGAACTTGCACAACGGGTCATATTACCTCATTGATATTCGGGAGCATAAAGATTCGCATAAATCTGAGGAGGAGACCCGTCGGCCGTGGAACATAGCTCAGCTTCGGCCTTACTACACTTGAGCTACCGGCTCTCGTGGTGTACATATTTATCTCAGACATGTATATATTATGATAAGCAATAAAGCAGGACCTCTGTCCTTTTTTCCTCCAAATAGGCGTGTGTTGTTTTTTACATGCTGACTTAAAGGAGGATCCGGCTTATGATCATATTCGAGTCTAGCCGTAATCAGTAAGGTCACTTGGGGGCTTCCTGTTCAAACATGGGTCGTATTCGAACCAAAGAGAACATAGCTGTCGATACCCACTTGATTGGCAAAGTGCCGAGCTCATTGGGAAGTTGCCTTTGGTCATATTTGAATCACAGTTTAACCCCTCTGAGAACCGACGTGGATCGTATTCGAATCAGCGTCGTTAAACAATTTTAAGAATCACTTGGGGGCTTCCTGTTCAAACATGGGTCGTATTCGAACCAAAGAGAACATAGCTGTCGGTACCCTTTTGATTGGCATCGCCACACCCACTGGGGGCTATATGATCGTATCCGAATCTTAGCTTAACCCCTTGGGGCCGGGTCTTTGGTCGTATTCGAACCGGAAGCCCCTAAGTTCTTCTGCTTTTTCACAAGTGTATTCTGAGGTATGCATGGCCGGGTCTCACTTGCCGGCTTAACTTTGGTTTACAGTGTTAGTTGCACGTCATGGGTGTCATTAAAGCAAGTAAATCAGAGTTAAGGTGTCAAGCGTACTGCCCGGGTTATTTAAACCGAAAGATGCATACAGGCTATTCAGTGTGTTATTTTGGCTATGTTCAGAGTATAATTAAGGACCAGTCTTTTTTGATTCATATTCCGGGTTATTTATCTCAAACACCTGATTCTCATGGCGGTAAGCCGCCTCGAGACTTGTGATTTGCCTTTTCTATGCAGATACTTAAAGGGCATCTTTTGAGGTTGAGAAAAACAATGGGATGATTATGACCCGGAGAAACATCAAAGAGACAAATTCAAAGGGCTTTTGCATTCAAAACGTGCACGATGACACGGCAGAGATAAATTGTTGCACTTACTCTATTACAATCATTCTTCAAGTCTAAAAGATGGAACAACGTTTGATAAGCCGCCAGCTAACTTATGATGCCCGCTGAGTTGAAGTCCCCGACTCATTCCTGTCTTCTCCTCCGGTTGATCCTAAGACTTCGAAGGTTGAGGATTTCCAGTTGATGCCGCTGAGAGCTTCGAACTGGGCTTCTTCGTCAATTAACCCGGCCGGGTCAATATCCGGGGCGAAGGTGTGCTGACGAGCCGGAGGGATCAGATTGAGGGCTTCATAGCGAGGGGTTGGAATCCTCTGATTCTCCGCATCATAACCCGGCTGGTACTTGGTTAAGTCGGTGTCGTTCCCGATGAGGGTGGCCACCGGGCGAACAGCCTTCACACATGCTGCGAAGTCCTTCTGGTCGAAGGCTGAGCCGTCTTCCTTCAGGCTTGGGTAACCCAGGGCGATGTCTGCCGGGTCTAGCTCCGGCAGGAATGCTTTGGCCCGGCTCAGCGCGGCAATTGCTCCGGCTCTCGCGGAGGCCCGTCGTAGCTCCTGGATCCGCTGCGGCAGAACAGCGAGCCGGCGCAGGACTTCGGCCAGATGAGTTGGCACCTCGTTGGATAGGGCCACCACAGCTAAGGCACGCTGTGACCCGGTGTAGAGTTGTTCCACCAGGGTGTACACGGCCTTTAACTTGGTGACCACGCTCTGGTTGAGGTTGGCACTCCTGGGGCCTGTTTAACAAGATCAGATAAGCCGGTGACAAGGATGAATCATGACATATACAGACTTGATGTAAGCCGGTGAGGCGACTTACCGAAGATAGCAGCCACCATTTGGGAAACCTGGCGCTTTAGGCCGGAGAGCTCAGCGGTCTTCTCAGTGAGGGCCTTCTCCGCTTGTTCCGCCCGGGTTACCAGTGCGGCCTTCTCTTCGACCCAGGCTTTCCTCTCAGCATCAAACTCGGTCTTCAACTTTTCTTGAGTGGCAATGCTGGATACAAACTTGGCATTTGCCTTCCGGGTCTCCGTCTCCAGCATCTTTAGCCGGCTCTTGAGATCCGCAAGGTCCGCCTCTAGTTTCTTGCCAACAGCCTGCGTGTATTTCCGGGTTAATTAACAGTTGTTATATAAGTCCCAAGCGCTTTCCAAGCAAAGGCACTTGGCACTTGGGGGCTAATGCATATTGAACGTCTCTATCTACGTAATGCCGGCTCAGTTGAGTAAGCCGGAACCTAAGTCTACAACATATTCAAGTATAAGTCATCGACTTGGGGGCTAGCATGGCAAAGGTAACTATGCAGTAAAGTAAGAAGACGGCAGAAGGGTACCTCGGATTTTTGTTGGATCTGGTTGACCATGGCAACCTCGGCGTCCCGGCTTTTGTGGACTTGGTTGATGTAGCCAGAGACGAGCTCTCCAATGCTCAAGTCGGTGTAGCCGGAGAGGTCCAGGTTCACCCGGTGGGGCTGCAGTAACTCCCCCTTCGCGGAGCACTTGGCCAACGCGGTCGGTCTCCCCGGCTCAACGAATTCCGTCCGGGTGATTACCACGTCCGGGTCGTCTGCTGGTGGGGCTGAGCCAGAGGCCTTCGGGTTAACTGACGCTTCGGTCATTGTCTTGGTAGTCGGGCCAGGGGCCTCAGGCGCCGTGTCCATTGGAATGGTGGCTTCGGGGGCGGAGGTAGCTGGCGGCTCTTGAGCCGTCGCCTCCGGGTCAGGCAAGTCCGGCACTCCGGCTGATCTGGTTTTCTTTGCTCTTTTGGTGAGCTTTGCCTGGGCACTGAAAAGATAGAAGTGTTAGGCACACAAAGAGTAAGTACAGACAGATAATGTAAGGAGATTGTTATTACCCGGGTGCAGTCTTGAAGGCCGGCAGACTTGACTGCATGGAGTCACCCGAAGAGGGGGAGGTCTCCTGATAATTGGAGTCAGAAGAGTTGAGTGGCTGACGGATAACACCCGCCAACGGATGAAAAGGGTACAGGTGAGAAAAAACCTCAGTGCGACGCTTCCTTGTTGCGTCGGGTAACCCGGCGGAGAGGTCGGTGTCCTTACAGGCCCGGGTGTGACGCCGGCTTTCGTGAACCTGCTGCTTCAAAAGAAATTGAGGGTCTTGATGAGCTAATGGATGTGAAAAGCTTACTTTCCGGGTTACTCTTCGGACTTTCAGCTGTGGCAAAGGCTCCGAGTCGGAGGAAAGTGACATTACCTCTTCAACCACCGGGTTACTGGCGCCGGTGTCATCCTGTCAATGAGCAAATGTTGATAAGGCGGACAGCAACAAGCAACAAATATGGCAAGAATTTAAAGGTTTAAGGATTACCTCTGACTCGGAGCTGTCGCTTAATTGCAGTAGCTCCGAAGTAGTGGGTCTGCTTCCCTTTTTGCGAGGGGCGGCTTTCTTGGCGGCTTTCTTCGCCTTCCTGGCCTTCTTGGCCGCCTCATGGTCATATTTGACCCGCCAGAATTTATCATCAGCCTGAGAGATACAATGATTGATTCTTAAAACGGTTCAGTTGAAGGTTATATGCAGACGAAGATAAAAGTTAAAGTCAGCGGCTTACCGCTAGGGCTGGATTGATCTTGCAGAAGGGGGCTAGCCCGGTTCTTCCGCAGTCTGCCAAGCTCTCGTTTAGAAGAGCCTTGGTCTCTTCCTCTGCAACGTCTTCTGGAAGATCATTGCGACTGTGCCTCTGCGGGTCATCCTTTCGCCCGGTGTACTCACACATTAAGCCGGGGCGGCGGCTCAATGGGATTACCCGCCATGAGATCCAGACCCGGACCAGATCAATTCCGTTCAGACCGTTGCCTAGCAGGGCCTTGATCTTATTGATCGTTGGAAGCAGAGGCTGGCGTTCCGCGACAGTCAGTTTGTCGGATAGCGGATGAGTCGGCTCTAGGCGCATTGGGCGAAAGCCGGGCAGCGGGTTCTCGTCAGCCGGGGACGTATCTTGGCAGTAGAACCAAGTCATATTCCAGTCCTTAGGGTGGCTTGGTGGCTCTGTGTAAGGGAACAGACAGTCCCTACGCCGCTGGATGGAGATGCCGCCTGACTCTAGACTTGGCCCGTTGGCACACTCATTTTGGCGGTTTAAGTAGAACAGCTCTCTGAAAAGCAGCAAACTGGGCTCTTCTCCAAGGTACACTTCGCAAAAGACTTGGAAGTTGCAGATGTTGGATACGGAGTTGGGTCCTATATCCTGAGGCCGTAGGTCAAAGAAGTTGAGCACGTCCCTGAAAAACTTTGAGCCGGGCGGTGCGAAGCCCCGGCTCATATGGTCTGCAAAGATCACTACCTCCCCGTCCCTTGGCTGTGGTCTCTCTTCCGACGGGTCAGGGGCACGGTAGGACATGATTTCCTTCTTAGGTAAATATCCGGACTTAACGAAATTGGCCAGGGTCTCGTCGGTGACGTTGGACCTCATCCAGTTGCAAGTGATGGGAGCCTTGGGAGGCATGGTGAAAGTTGGTGGTCTATGATAAAGAGAAAAGTGTCCGGGTTAATTATAAGCCGGAGATCTATTGTTCAAACTAAGATGGCGGCTTATGAAGGGGACTAATGACATATACTCAGATACAGTGGGTTATTTAAGCCGCAGGGGGGTTTAGAGTAAATTGGTTATCTACGGTTTCACTACAGTTAAGCCGGAGGATTCTACAGAGCATAGTTCTCTTTAAACCTGAAAGTTCTATGGCGCATGTTTTCTTTAACCCGGAGATGTAAACCGCCAAGATTCAATGGTTGCAGTTTTTACTAAGTGTGGTAAAACAGGTTTCGCATACTACCGTAACTCTTTTGGATCAAAATGGTCGGAGCAAAGAAAATTTTCTAGACCTAAAATGCGGACGCAGGGGAGTTCTTGAGCTCGAAGGGGATCTTATGCAGTGGAAAGAAGTGCGTTTTCAGGTGAAATGAGTAATAAACAACTACTGCAGTAAGTCTACACATGTCCAAGATCAAACAAGGGTGGCAACTACAAGAACTACTGAAGCCTGCGAACCATGGAGAAGAACACGGATGAACTGTTTGAACTCTACCACAGATCTGTTCTAGCAAGGCAGAGGAGACTCACCGGAGTTGGGGAAGAGCGGAAGTCGCCGCCGTTATCTGGTCCGAGTCAGGGTGATGCAGCGGCCGGGTTGATGAAGACCAGGGGCGCGACGGCGGCGGCAGTGGCAGAGCTCTGGCAGAGGAGCGACGGCGCGAGGAGGAAGAAGAGGGTGTGAGAAGGACCCGTTGGGCCGGCCTATTTATAAGGCGAGGTCATAAGTGGGCGCGAGATTCAAGGAGACCGTGGCGTGATTATCTCCCCCCCACGACGCCTCGATTTTCGGGATGACAATAAAGCAAAGATCCGTTGCGGATCTGGCGGAGTAAAAAACGGAGTTAATGGAGAACGACGTCACGGCGGATTATCCGGAGTCCAGAGGATGACGTCACTCCGGGTTATGGCCTTCACATGAATGATAAGCCGGAGATTTTTTCTGTCAGAAGAGTTGAAGATTGACATGAGCCGGCTCAAATCAATCTGGGGCCTAATGTTGAGAATATAGACCTTAGAGTCACCCGCCAGGAGAGGCCGGGTTACTCGTACGGTTGTTATCAGAAGCCCGGAGCCAAGTCTCAAGACGATGGGCCAGAGATGGGCTGAGACCCGGATATGGCTCAAGGCCCGTAGTTACAATCATTGTTATAGTAAACTTGTAGCGTAAGGCATGCATAGTTTAGAGTCCGAGCCGGACACTCTTATGAGCCGGCCGGGACTCTAAGGGCTGCTGGGCGTCAGCCTCCCTATATAAAGGGACGACACGGCAGCGGTTTAGGGGCGACAACAATCTCATCGAGAGCCGGGCATAGCAGTTTAGCTCCCTGGTGATCGTAACCCTAATCAATACCACCTCAAACTGGACGTAGGCTTTTACCTTCACAGTAAGGGGCCGAACCAGTATAAACCCTCGTGTTCCTTGTCCCGCATTAACCCCTTCAAGCTTCCTAGCTGCGATGGCTCCACGACTAAGTCCTAGCTCGAGGACATCTGCCGTGACAATTCCATGACAATCCTCGTAAGCGTACTCAACAGGTTCCTCGTTCACGAACTCGTCTCCCGGCTCTACCCAAAACAAGAACACAAGCAACGAAACCACAATCAATCATGGAAAATGCACAAGCAACATGATGCAAAACATGTATGATATGCGAGATGTGGTATGCGATGCATATGCGTGCTCCGGAAGAAAAATGATGAACAAGGCAGTAACTTGGCAAACCAAGCATGCCACTGGAAAGATGAGATGATTTCGGTCGAAATCGATATAAAGATCACCGGAAACGGATGCACGGTTTGCAAATGGCAAGCAAAACAAGAATGACATAAATCTGCGATTAACAGCAGGATAGCACTTAGAATACATCAAGAAACTATGCTACAGCACTCCAACATAGCAACAAAGCATATGGAAGTAATCTACAGGAGATGCTTGACAAAATATGAACACTGAGCTACGGCTAGATCACATCATAACAGGTTCAAACAAGTATGACAAAAGTGCAAAAGATATCAGGTTCACAGACTTAGTGAAATTACTGGACATGGCAGAAACAGCATCAGGTAGCAATGTTCAGAGCAAGAAAAACACATGGTACTTAACATATCAAAACAAGGCATGGAATGAATCTACTAAATGCGTAAAACAAAAGTCCCTTACTGAACCTAAGCCAAAAAGGACCAGAATATATGATGGCACCCATGTAAAAATAGCAAGTTTCGTTAACAGGTTTCAGACTTAGCAGAAAACAGAGCATGGCAGAAACAGTATCATGAAGGCATCTTGGTGAGCTTGATTCACTCACCACAAAGAAATGCATGACAAAACAAGCATACCTACCGCAATATGGCATGTTTATGAAGCTATCCATGGCAAGAGAAAATACATAGCACGAATGGATCAACTACAACAACCTTGGCAAAATTGAATAACACGTAAACAATCTGCCAGAAATATTTTATAGCCAAAGTAGAGCAAGATTAAGACATGCTATGGCACTCCATAATTGCAAACAGGGGCATGGATGGATATAGCACAACTATATCTACAAAACATCCTTACTGAACATGCCCAAAAGGAGCATGGATCTCTCTGTAGACACAAGGATACATGGCAAAAAAATAACAGCAGAAACAGACAGTGAAAATACTAAGTCCCTGAAAACAGAAACATTACGAAGCCTAGTTTGCATGCTTGTGCTAGTCACCACAAAGATCACAAAAATACATGGCATACACCTCTGTAAATATGGCATGACGTACATAAAAACACATGTAGAGCTCCTACTTATAAGATGCACACATCAAATGCAACAAAAATAACAAATCCTCAAATTCTGATAAATAACAGCAGGTAACTGCATATAGCACTCTTGCACCAGATATTTGGGCATCAAGATGGACTCAAATGAACATGGCATAATGGAACAAAATGAAGATCATCTCGAGGCGAACATTTCGATATATTACACACACAAAATGGAGCAGTATGTAGAGAGTTATGATGCGATGAACAGGAGCATATCATGTAAAATCTTCGGGACTTGGAATATTTCGAGAGGGGGGAGAAGAAATCAACCGCGAGATCTAGGGTTCGGGCCGCCGGAGCTGCTGCTCGCCGGTGCTCCGGGAGAGGTCGCTGGCCGGAGAGGAAGAGGACGAGGCCGGAGAGGGGTCGGAGGGGGCCGGCCGGAGGAGATGCCGCCTCGGGGCCGGGGCGCGCGGGCGGAGCAGGAGCTGCGCCGGCTCGGGTGCGTGCGGGTCCGGCCGGAGATCGACGCCGGTCGGCGAG
>NC_057811.1:163246378-163253499 GCF_018294505.1 Triticum aestivum | reverse complement strand
CGCGGCGTACGGGGCCGCCACGTGGCGCCCTCTGGTAGGCTGCGGGCGGCGGCGGCGATGTGTCCGGCGGCGGCGGACGCGTCCGGCTGCGGAGAGGGGAAGGGGACTAGGGTTGCACCACGAATTTCGGAGGGGGAGGTGTTTTTATAGGTAGAGGGAGCTAGGAGACTCCAAATGGAGTGCGGTTTTCGCCCACACGATCGTGATCGAACGACCTAGAGCATGGAAGTGACTTAGATGGGTTTTGGACTGTTTGGAGGGGTTTTTTCTGCAACACACAAAAGGACTTTGCGGTTACCCGGTTAATCGTTGGAGCATCAAACGACCTCCAAATGGAACGAAAGTTGACAGGTGGTCTACCGGTGGTATACCAAGGCCACTTGACAAACCTCGGTCCATTCCGAGAACGTTTAACACCCGCTCACGAAAAGAAATAAGAGGGGTGCGCCGGAGGAGGTGGGAGTGTCGGATTGCAAAACGGACAACGGGGAAAATGCTCGGATGCATGAGACGAACACATATGCAAATGAGATGCACATGATGACATGATATGAAATGCATGACATGAACAAAAATGCAAAACAAAAACAAAACCCAACCACGGAGGGAATATCATAGCGCATAGCCGAAAATGGCAAGAGTTGGAGTTACAAACATGGAAAGTTACATCCGGGGTGTTACAACACTCCACCACTACGAGAGGATCTCATCCCGAGATCTAGGACTGAAAGAACTCCGGATATTCGGAACGGAGGTGGTCCTCGCGTTCCCAGGTGGCTTCTCGGTCGGAATGGTGTGACCACTTCACTTTCAGGAATTTGATTGACTTGTTGCGAGTCTTGTGCTCAGTTTCTTCGAGAATAGAAACGGGGTGCTCATGATAAGACAGATCTTCTTGAAGGTCAATCTCTTCGAAGTTGATGGTGCGTTCAGGAGTCTTGAAGCACTTGCGAAGCTGGGACACGTGGAACACATCTTGCACGTTCGCGAAGTTGGAGGGAAGATCAAGTTGACAGGCGAGGTCGCCTCTTTTGCCAATGATCTTGAAAGGACCCACGTATCTAGGGGCAAGCTTCCCTTTGATACCTAAGCGACGAGTGCCTTTCATTGGAGAGACGCGGAGGTAGACATGGTCTCCGATCTCGAAAGCCAAATCACGGTGCTTACTATCATAGTAACTCTTCTGGCGCGATTGCGCGGCTTTGAGATTTTTACGGATGACTTTACACATTTCTTCAGCCTCTGTGATTAAATCATTGCCAAGAAGTTGGCGTTCACCAGTCTCTGACCAATTGAGAGGAGTACGGCACTTTCTGCCATAGAGAATTTCGAATGGGGCCTTGCCCGAACTCGTTTGGAAGCTGTTGTTGTAGGAGAATTCGGCATATGGGAGGCAATCTTCCCACTTCATGCCAAAGGAAATGACACAAGCCCTGAGCATATCTTCAAGGATTTATTGACTCGCTCGGCTTGGACACTAGTTTGAGGGTGGAAAGCTGTGCTGAAGCGAATGTTGGTGCCCATGGCCTTCTGGAAGGAGTCCCAGAACTTAGAAGTGAAGATGCTTCCACGATCTGAAGATATCAATTGTGGAATGCCGTGCAAGGAGATAATCCTGGAGGTGTATAGCTCTGCCAACTGTGCTGCTGTGATAGATTCTTTGATTGGAAGGAAATGAGCCACTTTAGTAAGCTTGTCGATGACAACGAAGATAGCATCATTTCCACGCTTGGACTTGGGAAATCCATTCACGAAGTCCATTTTGATATGATCAAACTTCCATTCCGGGATAGCAAGAGGTTGGAGGAGACCAGCTGGTCGTTGGTGTTCTGCTTTCATCCTTCGACAGCCATCACATTCATTCACGAATTGAGCGATTTCTCGCTTCATTTGAGTCCACCAATACGACTGCTTGAGGTCATGGTACATCTTCGTACTTCCAGGATGAATGGAAAGAAGAGAATTGTGCGCCTCGTTCATAATGACTTTCCTTAGATCACCTTTAGGAACCACAATCCGGTCCTCAAAGAATAAAGTGTCTCTGTCATCAATGCGATAGCACTTGTATTTGGAAAGACCCTTGTTGATACCACGCTTCACCTTCTTCACCATGGTATCCAGGAGTTGAGCCTCACGAATTTGATCTTCCAAAGTAGGAGAGACTATGAGGTTGGCAAGAAAGCCTTGAGGAACAACTTGGAGATTCAGCTTGCGGAAAGCTTCACAAAGATCCGGTTGGAATGGCTTGAGAATTAAGCTGTTGCAATAAGCCTTCCTGCTCAAAGCATCTGCAATGACATTGGCTTTGCCTGGAGTATATTCAATACTCGGATTGTACTCTTGAATCATTTCGACCCATCGAGTTTGCCTGAGGTTGAGGTTGGGCTGAGTGAAGATGTACTTGAGACTCTTGTGATTGGTGAAAATGTCCACTTTTCTTCCCAACAAGAGATATCTCCATGTTATTAATGCATGGACAACTGCCGCCAACTCAAGATCGTGAGTGGGGTAGTTCTTTTCGTTGGGCTTCAACTGACGAGAGGTATAGGCCACAACTTTCTTCTCTTGCATTAACACAGCACCGGGACCTTGAAGAGAAGCATCACAGAAAACTTCGAATGGCTTGGATTCGTCAGGAGGAGTTAAGACAGGAGCTGTGACGAGTTTCTCTTTGAAAGTGTTGAAAGCAACGTCACACTCAGGAGACCAGACATACTTCACATGCTTCTGGAGGAGGTTGGAAAGAGGTTTTGCAATCTTAGAGAAATTCTCAACGAATCTTCGGCAATAGCTTGCAAGACCAAGAAAACTGTGAAGCTGCTTGACATTCTGAGGAGGTTCCCAATTCACAATTGCAGACACCTTCTCGGGATTAACAGCGATGCCCTTGGCAGAGATGATGTGACCAAGGTAAAGAACTTCATCAAGCCAAAACTCACATTTGGAAAACTTCGCATAAAATTGATACTCTCTGAGCTGGTCGAGCACAAATCGCAAATGTTTGGCATGGTCCTTCTTATTCTTGGAGAAGACCAAGATATCATCGAGATACACCAGGACGAATTCATTGGTATAGGGGTTGAAGATGAAATTCATCATTCGAGAGAATGTTGGAGGAGCATTGACAAGGCCGAAAGACATGACAATATATTCATAAGAACCAAAGCTTGTTCTGAATGCCGTCTTGGGAATATCCTCTTCACGAATGCGAATCTGATGATAACCCATACGAAGGTCAAGCTTGGAGAATACTTTAGCACCTTTAAGTTGCTCGAGTAGCTCATTGATGTTGGGAAGTGGATACTTGTTCTTGATTGTCTTCTTGTTCAATGGACGGTAGTCGACACAAAGTCGGTCCGTGCCATCCTTCTTCTGGACAAAAAGAACACCACAACCCCATGGAGATGAACTCGGTCTGATGAAACCCAGACGCTCTTGTTCATTGAGCTGTTTCTTCAATTCCTTCAGCTCCTTGGGTCCAAGCTTGTATGGACGCTTGCAAACGGGTTCCGTGCCAGGCTCAAGATCGATAACAAACTCAACTGGCCGGTGAGGAGGCATACCCAGAAGCTCTTCTGGAAAGACATCTTGGTACTCACAAACGACTGGAATTTGAGAAATAGCATTCAACTCGCCCTTCTCATTGAGAGAAAACAACCGAATGGTTTCATCACGAGCGGCATAGATGATAACATCCTCAGAAGAGTGTGTCAATTTAATCTCCCTGGCAGCACAATCAAGTTGAGCCTTGTGCTTAGAAAGCCAGTCCATCCTGAGAATAAGATCAATATCCGAGTCACCAAGAACAATTGGTTTAGACATAAATTTATAGTTTCCCATCTTGATAGAAACATCGGGAGCAACCAAACTAGAAGTCATAAGCTTTCCCGGAGAAACAACTTGCATAACTTTGGATAAAATCTCTGTGTCCACATTGTGCTTCGATGCAAATGGGTATGACATGAAAGAATGCGATGCACCAGTATCAAATAAGACTTTTGCAGGAATATCATTAACTGAGAGATTACCCATTATCACATCAGTAGATTCCTCCGCTTGAGCTGCATTCATCATGTTCACCTTTGCAGACTTGGGATTATGCTTGACCACTGCATTGCTGGAAGATCTCACAGGAGGAGGAGGCGGAAGGCGCCTTTGGTTGAAGCACTTGTTAGCATAGTGACCTTTCTGCTGACACTTGTTGCAAGTCACCTCTGAGAGTGGACGATGATAAGGAGCATTCGACTTTGGGGCTTGATTCTGAGACTTGTTCTGATAGTCAGGGTTGGAAGAGTGGGAAGATCCATGGCCACCTTTGTTCTTCTGCTGGTAAGGCTGACGAAACGAAGGAGGAGGAGGCAACCAGAACTTCTGTTGCTTAGCAGCCACTAGTGAGGAAGAAGACTGAACTGCGTCCCTGACTCTCTTCTTAGAAGCCTCACACTTGAGCTGAGCAGCCTCTTGCTTCAGAGCCATATTGTAGAAATCATCATACTTGGTCGGCTCAAAAAGCACGAGAGGTAATTGCAGATCTTCTCTGAGGCCACCTCTGAATTGATAGATCATGCTCTTTTCATCAGGAACGTCTTGCTTAGCGAAGCGAGCGAGTTTCTGAAACTGAGTATTGTATTGATACACGGACATGCTGCCTTGCTTGAGATTGCGGAACTCCTCACGCTTACTCTCAACAACACTTTGTGGAATGTGGTGAGCTTTGAAGTCTCGACGGAAATCATCCCAGGTAATCACACGACCTCCTCTGGAATCTTTGTATTGTTGATACCGCTCGGCAGCTTGATCCTTGAGTTGAAAAGAAGCGAACTTGACAAAGTCCTCAGGCCTGACATTGCTACATTCAAAATGCTTGTTGATGTCCACGAGCCAATCATCGGCATCTGTGGCCTCGGCACAGTAGCTGAAAGACTTGGGCTGATTTGCGAGGAACTGGTTGAGGGTAGCGAAGTGAGGCTGATTGTTGCCTTGGCCTTGATTGCCTTGCCCTTGGGTGCGTTCTTGCAAGAGTTGCAAAATCATCCGAGCATTGACGTTGGTGGCTGCCATGATAGCTTGCCATGCCTTCGGAGGCGGAGGGTTCGCCTGACTCCCTTCATTGCGTTCCGGATTCTGACGCGTTGGCGGAGCCATCCTGAAGAGGGTGACATCCGTTAGCATCTTGATAGACAAATAAACAAGTTGAATCAACGGATAGAAATTGCAATATATAGTCTTCACAATAAACATTCGAACGAGGATGAACGAATGAATTCCATAGTAAATCATCACACTTCCATTAAGGTGAGAAGCCACTTGATAAGAGATTGATGAATAAAATAAAAAGGTACGAGTGGAACAAATAAGTGGTAAGGATTACCCAATCACAAACCAAATACCTGCGGGAAGAAATGCTAAGAGCTACTTGAATCCCACCTATAAACTCCCGAAACTTTCTGGTTATGCAATCTGGTGTTGGGGATACAGGGGACACAAAATATATCACCCAAACTAGTAATCCCTAGATCCAGCTGTATCCATCCGTCAACACATAACCAAGAAACCTTCGGAAATCGTGTACCTCAACCTTCGAAAAGCATCCGTTATACGAGTTATGGCGATACTCCCGAACTCCCGCCCCAGTACTGGGTGGCGTCGAGGTGATCTCACCAACAACTGCATAGAAGAGATTTTCGATGTCGGCGAAACTCAGGTATTCCAGAATTGCAACGATAAAATTGTGACGACAACACCTCGGAGCTCAACTCCCCGGGACACTGCCACAACCCCTAAATGTCAGGAGGCACCAAGAACAATGTTCTCGTCACAAGACCATCGGAACGATTCTAAGATACCCGCGTGATCCTAAATTTTTTTTAGTGAAATTTGAGGAGAGAAGAGTCAAAACTTCTACTTCAGGAGGCCTCACCAGAGCAACGAAGGGACTGAGGAGTAAAAAGAATCCTACTCTCCGGTATATATAATCCTAAGACTCAAAACATTTTTGTTCTAGACTCAACAACACGAGCGATTCGATCAAGCAGGGGGCTCCTAAGTCGGGGATGGCTCTGATACCAACTTGTAACGTCCATGATGCGGCTATATCTCCCACGTGTCGAGGCACGACTTAGAGGCATAACCGCATTGTGGTTTTGTCGCAAGAAGGGTCATCTTCACACAATCCCATGTAATGAACAAGAATGGGATAACGAGAGTTGGCTTACAATCGCCACTTCACACAATACATAAATAAATTCATACATCATCCAAAATCCACACATAGACCGACTACGGTCAAAACCAAATGAAAATAAGATAACCCCAAATGCTAGATCCCCGATCGTCCCAACTGGGCTCCACTACTGATCATCGGGAAAAGAAACATAGTAACGACCACGTTCCTCATCGAACTCCCACTTGAGCTCGGCTGCGTCACCTGCACTGGCATCGTCGGCACCTGCAACTGTTTTGGTAGAATCTGTGAATCACGAGGACTCAACAATCTCACACCCGCGAGATCAAGACTATTTAAGCTTATAGGAAAGGATGGTGTAAAGAGGTGGAACTGCAGCAACCACTAAGCATATATGATGGCTAACATACGCAAGTGAGAGCGAGAAGAGAAGCAACGCAACGGTCGCGAAGCTAGAAATGATCAAGAAGTGATCCTGAAACTACTTACATTCATGCATAACTCAAACCGTGTTCACTTACCGGCTACACACACGGTTGATGTATTTTAATTGGGTCAAGTGACAAGTTCTCTACAACCGGACATTAACAAATTCCCATCTGCCTCATAACCGCGGGCATGGCTTTCGGAAGATAATACCCTGCAGGGGTGTCCCGACTTAGCCCATCATAAGCTCTCACGGTCAACAAAGGATAAACCTTCTCCCAGGAAGACCCGATCAGTCTCGGAATCCCGGTTTACAAGACATTTCGACAATGGTAAAACAAGACCAGCAAAGCCGCCCGATGTGCCGACAAATCCCGATAGGAGCTGCACATATCGCGTTCTCAGGGCACAACGGATGAGACATCCTACGAGTAAAACCAGGCCTCAAGTTTCTCCGAGGTGGCCCCGCAGTCTACTCGGTTCGGACCAACACTCGAAGGAGCACTGGCCC
>NC_057811.1:163243816-163246145 GCF_018294505.1 Triticum aestivum | reverse complement strand
GGTTAAAATAAAGATGACCCTCAGGCTCGCGAAAACCCAAGGGAAAAAGGTTTAGGTGGCAAATGGTAAAACCAAGGTTGGGCCTTGCTGGAGGAGTTTTATTCAAGGCGAACTGTCAAGGGGGTCCCATAAATCACCCAACTGCGTAAGGAACGCAAACTCAAGGAACATAATCCCGGTATGACGGAAACTAGGGCGGCAAGAGTGGAACAAAACACCAGGCATAAGGCCGAGCCTTCCACCCTTTACCAAATATATAGATGCATTAATATAATAAGAGATATTGTGATGTTCCAAAATATCCATGTTCCAACATGGAACCAACTTCAACTTCACCTGCAACTAGCAACGCTATAAGAATGGATGAGCAAAAGCGGTAACTTAGGCAAACAACGGTTTGCTAGGAAAGGATGGTTAGAGGTTTGACATGGCAATATGGGAGGCATGATATAGCAAGTGGTAGGTAGCGTAGCATGGCAATAGAGCGAACAACTAGCAAATCAAAGATAGAAGTGATTTCGAGGGTATGGTCATCTTGCCTGCAAGGTTCTCAGAGTTGTCGAAAGCTTGATCCTCGTAAGCGTACTCAACAGGTTCCTCGTTCACGAACTCGTCTCCCGGCTCTACCCAAAACAAGAACACAAGCAACGAAACCACAATCAATCACGGGAAATGCACAAGCAACATGATGCAAAACATGTATGATATGCGAGATGTGGTATGCGATGCATATGCGTGCTCCGGAAGAAAAATGATGAACAAGGCAGTAACTTGGCAAACAAAGCATGCCACTGGAAAGATGAGATGATTTCGGTCGAAATCGATATAAAGATCACCGGAAGCGGATGCACGGTTTGCAAATGGCAAGCAAAACAAGAATGACATAAATCTGCGATTAACAGCAGGATAGAACTTAGAATACGTCAAGAAACTATGCTACAGCACTCCAACATAGCAACAAATCATATGGAAGTAATCTACAGGAGATGCTTGACAAAAGATGAACACTGAGCTACGGCTAGATCACAGCATAACAGGTTCAAACAAGCATGGCAAAAGTGCAAAAGATATCAGGTTCACAGACTTGGTGAAATTACTGGACATGGCAGAAACAGCATCAGGTAGCAATGTTCAGAGTAAGAAAAACACATGCTACAGGAACTTAACATATCAAAACAAGGCATGGACTGAATCTAGTAAATGCATAAAACAAAAGTCCCTTACTGACCCTATGCCAAAAAGGACCAGAATATATGATGGCACCCATGTAAACATAGCAAGTTTCGTTAACAGGTTCCAGACTCAGCAGAAAACAGAGCATGGCAGAAACAGTATCATGAAGGCATCTTGGTGAGCTTGATTCACTCACCACAAAGCAATGCATGACAAAACAAGCATACCTACAGAAATATGGAATGTTTATGAAGCTATCCATTGCAAGAGAAAATACATAGCATGAATGGATCAACTACAACAACCTTGGCAAAATTGAATAACACGTAAACAATCTGCCAGAAATATTTTATAGCAAAAGTAGAGAAAGATTAAGACATGCTATGGCACTCCATAGTTGCAAAAAGGGGAATGGATGGGTAGAGCACAACTATATCTACAAACCATCCTTACTGAATATGCCCAAAAGGTGCATGGATCTCTCTGTAGACACAAGGATACATGGCAAAAAAAATAACAGCAGAAACAGACAGTGAAAATACCAAGTCCCTGAAAACAGAAACATCACGAAGCCTAGTTTGCATGCTTGTTCTAGTCACCACAGAGATTACAAAAATACATGGCATACACCTCTATAAAGATGGCATGGCATACATCAAAACACATGTAGAGCTCCTACTTATAAGACGCACACATCAAATGCAACAAAAATAACAAATCCTCAAGTTCTGATAAATAACAGCGGGTAACAGCATATAGCACTCTTGCACCAGAGATTTGGGCATCAAGATGGACTCAAATGAACATGGCATAATAGAACAAAATGAAGATCATCTCGAGACGAACATTTCGATATATTACACGCACGAAACGGAGCAGTATGCAGAGAGTTATGATGCGATGAACAAGAGCATATCATGTAAAATCTTCGGGACTTGGAATATTTCGAGGGGGGAGAAGAAATCAACCGCGAGATCTAGGGTTCGGGCTGCCGGAGCTGCTGCTCGCCGGAGCTCGGGGAGAGGTCGCCGGCCGGAGAGGAAGAGGACGAGGCCGGAGAGGGGTCGGAGGGGGCCGGCCAGAGGAGATGCCGCCTCGGGGTCGGGGCGCGCGGGTGGAGCAGGAGCTGCGCCGGCTCGGGTGCGTGCGGGTCCGG